>NC_043758.1:11721347-11743847 GCF_902148845.1 Salarias fasciatus | reverse complement strand
ATTTCAATATTTATGTGTCTGATGTAGCCAGGGTTTATTTTTGGAAGTATTTCAGCGGAGCAACTTCATTTTCATTCACTGCACAAACACAGTGTGTTTAAGCTGTAAAGACTCACCATTTTTACTTCCTAAGGAAACAGAAAAGTAGTGTGTGTCAGGTCAGAGGACACATTAGAAATCTCATAAGTCTTCAACATAAAACTGCCACATGTTCCCTCCTATTGTTGAGTGACCTCTGCTTAAACAGCAGCTATATGTTCTCAGTTTTTCTGTTTGTGTTTGAGTAAATAGTGTTCACCTTTGATCCCTGAACGCTGCAGAGAAAAGATGATTTACTCCACAACTTCTGACTGCATCTCTGTTAAAAAAAAAAAAAAAAAAAAATTGTGACGTCAGTTTGCGCATCCAGAATACACATTTATGCACAATTTTATTGCTACATTTAGCTCCAGTGTTATTCTTTGCCTGCTTCAGGTGTGAAATATACATAAGTGTTCGTGATTACAAAACCTTTTCTCTTTAAGTTCCTTGTTTAACCCTTTCATTCTTATTTCTATTCCTATCTGTTCCTCAGCTCACAGGATCTGGCATACATACATTTTATAACCGCTATGCCTGAAGCGTTTATGATAAAATGCAAAACCTTCCACAAAGCGGAAAAATAAGGCTCTGCGCATAAGCATTAGTGTCACGGTGGCCCCGAGAACTGCTGAAGTGCAACTGTCCAATCACAAGACAAGATCCACCTGCGTTTGTACCGTCTCACCGCCACCAAAAACACACAGATAGTAAAAGTTAGTTATCTTGGAGAAGAGGACAGAAACAGTCACTCATTTCAGCCATAAAGTCAAAATAAATCAGGTCAATCCGGTCAGAAAGTTAACTCATTTTATGCCTATTTGTCAGTTGATGACTTTGGCATCAAATACATAGAAACACGTTACCAAAATAATAAATGTTGGTAATAAATGGTAATGGTAATAAAATGTTTACTTTAGATACGGCGTCACTGTGCACTTGTTCTTATCACGCCTGTGTTTTTAACTTTGGAAAGTCTAGTTTACCTGTGATGTTTTTGGGTTTTTTTTCCATTTCTTTTTGCTTCAAAGTATCAGCATTTCTTCCTTGACTGGCCTGTTTGCACTGCTTTTCAGAAAAGGCCCTTCCCTGTCACCACCTTGAACTGACCACAGCCGATAGCATGTGTAGACAGGCGGAGAAACAAGGTCAGACATGGGTGTGACTGTCTCGCTGACTGCTACAGACTGCTACACGCTATTCCACATGCATGTGCAGAAACACACACACACACACAGAAACACACAAAGGATTTTTTTTTCCCCCCCTTTGCCTTACATTTATTTGCCAACTTGATTTAATTAGCGGCCTCATTCATCAGACCGGGCCGGTTCTCCGGCTGCAGGATGTGTTTACGGCTGCCTCCGCCAGCGCCCCGATCTGTGAAGGGAACACCTGTATTGCTGCTCTGCGAGGCAAGCCCCCGGTGCTAAACTCAGCCTGTGAGGGCTCAAACGCTCACTGTCACTCACACGTGCACACACGCGCACGCACGCGCGCGCAAACAGAGTCAGATATTCCCCGCAAGTCTCCTTCAAGGACGCCTGGGGAAGACTTGGAGGACAAAATCACACACTCCCTCTCCCAGTGTCTCAGACGCGCAGCACTTCTAATGCAGACAGAAAGCCTCCTCCAAAGAGACTAGGCACACACTCCCTCTCTCTTTCCAGCAGAGACACACACTTAGACTTACATACACTTATACACACAAATACTCTGAAAGGCCTTGCCACCTTCCCATCCGTGTGAGAAAAGCAGGACATTTTCAGTCTGTGTTGTTTCTCTTAGTTTTTTTTTTTTTTTTGCTCTTTCCTGCTCTCAGCTGTTTCAAGATGTGTGTGTGTGTGTGTGTGAGAAGAGTGTGTGTGTGTGTGAGTGAGAGGGATCAGCAGAGGGGGGTCACTGGGACTGTTTGACGACCTCATTCACTCCCTTCTTCTCCCCCCCGTCCACGCCACAGTCGACATGCCCGACAATGAGGCGGGAGGGTGGGAGTCGGACAAAAAAAAAAAAAAAGAAACCCACTGAATGCGTCTTCATTTGCCTGAACTTTTCACACGTCTTTTCGCTTTTGTTGCCGGCCGCCCGTTTTCTACAGTGCTGCGGGCCACTCAGCCAGTTTCCGCTGGAGAGACAGCCAACCAAAGCGGCACTTTTCCTCCCCCCAGCCCCTCTGTCAACCCCCCCCCCCCTTCCCTCTTTTCCACAATGTTAAGCCCATTTTTAGCTTGACATAATCTGAAATGGTACTTAAGTGAATTTATGTCTACCTCAGTGCATTAACTTCTGCTATTTCCTCCTTTATGTTGCTGTTTTTTTGTACCGGCGCAGCGACAGAGGGAGCGAAAGTGAGGCAGAGATTTGAAACTCAGACCACGGAGTAGACAGCCTATCAGTATTCAGTAGAGAAAGTGAGTGATGGAGGGAGAGAGAGAGAGAGAGAGAGATGGAGGGAGAGAGAGAGAAAGAAAGGGGGGGGTGATGTATCAATATTCTGAGTAGTGTTTGAGGGCAAGGGGAACGAATAGAGGAGAGGGGTAACGGGGAGGAGGGAGGGAGACCGGTGAGAGAGAGAGAGAGAGAGAGAGAGAGAGAGTACTTGAGTGAGTCTCTGAGTGTGACTATTTGTTCACGTATAGCTCGCATGTGTGTGCATGTCTTTGATTGAATGTGCTTTTTATCCATGTGAATATGGTCCGCATTGATCACGCACACAGTACACAGAGTTAACCATGTAACGTAACTTAGGATATCTACTCAAGTACTTAAACAATTCCAGTCTCCTCATTAGAGGATTTTTTTTTTTAATCTATTCCTTATTAGATAATTTTTAAAAATGGAAAAACAGGAGAGATTGGTGCTATCTCAAATAATTTCAATGGTTATCAACAAAAATGCATGTTAAATGTGCAGTTTTAAACTGACCGTCAGCGGATTTGTCATTTCTTCAGTTGTGAATGAAATCCTTTTTCATGTGAGGGTTGTGTCTGTTTTCTGATCGCCTGCTTGTAGCCACAGTCACATCCGGAGGGGATGATTACTGATCCACAAGGTGTAAATTCTTTTTGGGCTTTTGAAGGGTCCCAGAAGACGATATCCACCCTCTCCACGCTGCTCTTCTTTCTGGAGTTAATAGCTTCATGCTGCCTAATTTGTTGACTCCTTTATATTGTGCTCTTTCAGATTTACACACTAAGGCTACAGTATTGTTGGAAATGGATCTTCCATTCTGTGCTCATCAGTGCGTTCAGCTCCTTCCTGTCAGACTGCTGCTCGCCACGTACGAGACGAAAACCCATACTCCACGCTGGAAAAGCCTCTGTAGTGTGCGCCACAGCTGGCTGTGTATGATCAACAGGGTTGTTGATAACATGACGCAGGCGATGATGAGATTACGCTGACCGTGAACAAAAAGCAGTGTGTAGCATCGTCATGGGAAAATGGAGTCGGTTTTGGACAAACGCAGCTGTTTGTGTGTCGCGTTCCACCAAACGTCAAGTTTTTACAATGACTTAGATGTCTCTTTAAGTTTGCCCAAAGTAGCTGTTATCTTAACAGAGGTGGCAGTGGTGATGAATGAAGATCAGAGCAGTGGGATTCAATCTTTTTATGGACAAATAAATCAAATGTCGAACGGGTCAAAATTCAGTCACATTTAGCTTTAGTTATGGATGGCATTACCTTCAGGAAGCACTGATGCTGTGCGCATTGTTTTGAAAAAACAGTGACAAACCCTTCCTTTTTGTTTATTCCCGCCACAACACATTTGACTTTTTGGAGGTAAAGCTTATACTTTGGTTAAGGTTAGGTCAGGCTAAGTGCCAGGTTACTAATACGAGAACATACGGCGTTCTTCAAAGTGACAAAAACAAGTCAGTGTGTGTTTGTACAAGACAGGAGTCACAATTTTACAATACCTTTTGGATGTGATGGAATCTCCCACTTGTTTCAGTCATTCTCTCTCTCTCTCTCTCTCTCTCTCTCTCTCTCTCTCTCTCTCTCTCTCTCTCTCTCTCTCTCTCGCTCGCTCTGGCTGCTAATCAGCATTTGAAAGGCAGCTTTGACAGTGAGAAAGAAAGTGAGGGGGGCTCATGGAGGTGGGGGTAAACGAAAGCATAAGACACAGTGAGTTAGGGAGGGAGAGCTGGAGAGAGACTGAGGCGAGGGGCTGTACAAGCATGCCTTTTATATTTACTAGTGACTGAGAGAGAGAGAGAGAGAGAGAGAGGGAGAGAGAGAGAGAGAGCGCAGCTGAAGGCAGAGACAACTGGTGTGCACGGCTTTCCCAAGAGGAAATGAAAAGAAAGAAGCTCAGCGAGGAGAGTGAATGAGTGAGCGGGAGAGGAAGGGCGGGAGGGAGCATGCCGGCTGGAGAGAGAGACGGAGTGAGAGAGGGAGAGAGCGAGAGAGAGAGAGAGCGAGGAAGAGATTCTCACACTGGCTGTGTCCTAATCCGAGTCCATCTCCAAGAAGCAGCGGAGCAGAGTGTTAGTGAAGTGAGTCTGAGAGCCAAGGAGAGATACATCAGCTAGCCGTACTCACACGCTCACACACACGCACACACGCACACACTCTCCCTCTCTCTCTCTTTCACAAACACACACACTCTTGCAACGGGAGTCCACGATGCGTCCGGCTGCGCGGCTGCAGCTCCTGTGAAAGTGAGGGGATTGCCGCTGCCCCTGTCCCAGCCCCCTTGGCTCACACACATACAGTGTTTGTTTGCTGTGCCTGAGCTCGAGGTGCTGGAGGTGTGGTGGGGGGGCACTGCCAGGGCAGAGCCGGGGCACCGGAGAAGAAGAGGAGAAGAGAAAGAAGAAGAGGAAGAGGAGGAGGAGGAGGAGAAACAAAGTGGATCGGACCGTCAGCAGCAGACTGAGCGTTGGAAATGCCCATCAGGTGAGTAGATAATGGACCCAACAACTTACTGTCAACACACACACACGCACATGCATGAGCGCACACACTGCTAGAGTATTCACACACACACACACACACACACTCACTCACTCACACATACTCACACTCAGGCTGGACGCAAGAAAAGTTGTCTCCTTTTATCAGATTCTGGTCATCACTTAAAAATGAATGATCTTAAAGTCAGTTTGCTGTTGTGTGTCTTTCACAATCTGACTTAAGATTAAAATTCATGAGAGCTCTGACAGTTTTTCTTTCAAAGTACCTTTTTAGTCCTTTTTTTTGACATTCTGAACTATTATAAGTGTGAAAGCAACCAGAGACAACTTTTTGCTGTGGGACATTTAAGACAGAAACAAGTGCAACACACTATACCATGTGTCTTAATAAGTTCATTATCAATTAGATTAAAGTATAAAAGTGTATCTTTTTTATTTTAAATGATGGCAATTGAAGTGTTTTATTTGTGTACCAGAATATTTAAATGTATACTAAGGAGATCCATTTTTTTTAAATATACATAGCTTTCTATTGGTATAAATAAATATAGATGTTTATCATTTCATCAGATAATTGGACTGATTGTTTACTCCCCTCAGAGGTGTCATTTTTTTTTTTTTTTTTTTTTTTTTTTACACACACAAAGTTCTTTGTAAATTTCATCAGTTGGGTTGAACTGGCAAACATTTTCACTGCAAACACTCCCCTCTTTGCTGTGCAGATAAGCCCAAATAATTATGTGTGTTTATGTTGTGTGCTAAGTGCACCGCTCTCTGATAGATTTAGCGTGCATGCATGTGCCTGTGCGTGTGTGCAGTTTGAGATATGGAGGCAGAGCGTGAGCGGCTGCGTGCCCGTCTCCACCTGCAGAGGCAGAATTGGTCACAGTTTACTGGCTTGGTAACACTCGCTGCCTTCGGGGTGTTTGCAGCAGGTGGTCCAAATTGGCAGAATGACTGTGACAAACGCACAATGTTCACTGCTGCTGTAAACTAAATAACAACATCAAACCGTCGCTCAGTGGCTTCAGGTTTTCAGATTTTTTTCTCTTTCTTTTTCTTTTTTTTTTTTTTTTTTCCACATTTTGTCTGTTGCTGCTGCGTTTGGAGGTTTGTCACCAGATGTAAAGTCATAAAAGTGAAAAAGGTTGAGCACAAAAATTAAACAAAGAAAGAAAATTGTGCATGCTTGAGTGTGTGGAAATAAGAAGGAAAGAAGCATATTCTGACTGTTTTCTTCCTGATTTTGTTTGCTTTCACAAATCTCCACCTGTCCATATATAGTTTTTTTGCCCTGAGTGATTATCTCCTATGCTCTTCGAGCGTCTTTCCAAAACCGCTGTTGTGTGATTGCTGTAAATCTTGCTCTGTTTCGTGCACTGTCGCCAGCAGAATCATTTGCACTCACACCCGCTGAGATTGCAGGTGCTGCGGATAAATCCCAACCAAACAACTACGTTCACTACAGAGTCTGTCTTTCAGGTGCCAGGATGAGGCGTCAAAATGTGAAAAGAGTTACCGTCGCGCGTGCTCTGACAGTTTTTCCTGACTTAAAGCTTCCACTGGAGCAATATTAGTCATCGTTTCTGCTCTTTTCAGCAGCTCGTCTCAACATTTGTCAGTTCTTCAGTAAACGTTGTGTGCGAACCTCGAAGGTGCAGCGGGGTCAGACCCAAACATTTAACATTGCATGAGCGTAACACAGTTTATACCCCGGTCCACTGAGCCACTAAGCCCCTCAATCCGGTTCAGTTCTTGCATATGGAGGATGCTTTGGTCGCGACCTACCTTAAGGCCTTTTTTTATTAGAGCCAGACGCTGGTTCCCTCCTTGGCTTTCCGATTTGAGGAGCTGTGCCAGCACGCAACTGTGTGACAGACCGCGAGTTAGATTACTTTGTGAGACTGAAAACTTGGCAACAAGACGCGTCGTTTCAGTGTCGCAGGCAAAAAAAGAAAGATTGCTGGGAAAAATCATATGATGATGAGCATCGCTTATTATTCCGCTCATTGACAATCACGCGTGTTTGAAATGATCCTTGCTTTTATAATCTCATCTAGCAGCAATAATGACCACAATAATAATAATAAAGTCATTGATTTTAGTGGGGTCGCAGCAGGTCAATCACTCATGAATACCTCTGGGGCGTTAAAGGCAGAGACTCCCCTTTTTCAGACTCATTGACAAGTTCTCAGGTAGACAGACCCCCTCACCTCTTCCTCGCTTCATCTTCGGCTTCCCTCTCTTGATATTTTTGTCTCTCTCTGCTGCTCTCCTCCACACACACACACACACACACACAGTCGCACACAAGGTGGTCAGCGTGTGGCGTGTTGACAGACAGCCGCTCACACACTCCTTGCTCTGGTCGTGCGCGCGGCGTGTGTGCGCGTGAAGAACGCTGACAGACAGTGTGTGGGTCTGTGACAGAGGGTGTCAGCGCAGTGTCAGGGAGATGTGTTTAGTGTCACACTCTGCTGACCTGATCTCCGGTCGGACTGTCCAGTCCGGCCCCGCTGTGGCTCCTTACATAACCCCCGCTGTCATTCACACACCAGCCTGAAGGGATCCACTGGAGCCTTTGCGCACGCATACATGCACGCACACACACACTGCACATCACTAAGTATGCTTTTACTTATTGATATGCACACAATTTGAAGGCTTCTGCATTTGCCTTCTTAATTTAATGTCCGATCAGAGGCTGTGAGCCAAACCTGAATCTTTCTCTCAGTAACAGTTTCATGTCTTTTCAAACTCTAATTTTTGCCACGACACAAAGTACAGCTTGCGTAAATCATCAACAAATACAGAGATATTCAAACGAAGCACCGAGTTGTAAGTGCTGTGTGAGAATATAGAGCGAGGCCGGTGGGTATTGTGGTTTCCCCAAGTGTGCTGCAAGACACCTACACAGCCTGTGCAGCCAGGAGTTTGACACAGCTCTGCACTCCGACTTCTGCACCATGCTAATTGATGTGTCTGTATTAGCATGTGGACGTCTCTGTGCTGGCGCGCAAGAACCAGCGCACACTTTCAAGTTTGGGGTTTTTGAGTACACAGGCATTGGCGTGTGCGTGCATTGGCGGGAGTGAGTGACCCTGTGTGCTTTTCTCTGGCCTGTGGTTATTTGGAGGTCAGTGCTGATGTGGTCTCTGCCTGCGGGAGTGGATTTACCATCTCCGGCCGTATATAGAGAGCCGCATCCACTTGGCTGACTCTCCCGCAGCGAGGGGGAGAAGTTTGTGTATCTCTACCTTCAGTGTTTGTTTGTCATTAACTTTAATAGATTTCGGGAGCACTGGAAAAATAGGAACAGTTGATATGAGTTTTATCAGTATTCTCCCTACATGTGAGCACATTGGCATTCCTTTTGTGAAAGTGCTCAAAATAAGAAGCTTTTAATATCGACTTTTCTCCGAGTTCCACTTTTCACCTCGAGCCTTTTCTTGCACTGAGGTTGATGTATTTAACCTCGGAATGGACTGCAGCTATTATTTAAACGTGCTCTTTTACTGGCCCAAGTTTTTCCCCTTTCAAGCCAGGATATCATACAGATGGTGAATATCATAGAGGGCTGGACATTCTTCACTTGATGCATGTTGTTTCATTACTGCTCACTTCCTGAATTCATTGTCAAGTTCAGCTGTTAAATGTGGTTTTCTTGCTGCTGTTGTTTAGTTTCTCTTATAAGAACTAAACTTTTAACACTGTGCTTAGTGCAACGATAAAGTTGAGTATTTTTTCAACTTCAGTTACAGGATCTAATTTTTTTGTTTATGCAGGGTGCAAATTCTGACAAAATCAGAGTGGAGTAGAACTTTTTCCCCAACATCATTTTTGTTAATGATTTGAAAAAAAAGTGGAAAATTTAGATTCAGTTTTTTTTCTTTTAATTTCTGCACACAGACAGTGAAGACAGATTAGTGTAACAGGTCTATTGGTTGCCAGGTTTTACAAAATTAAATTTCGAAGTTGACAGTTAAAGCCTCCAACAGGCTTCCTGCTGTGGATCCCAACAGCTGTTATCAATCTTTTGTGAAAATTGGGGAAAGTCTAGTTTCCAGCCGAAAGCTGAGATAACTGTGTGCACTTCAACTGAGTTGAAGTTTCACGTTAATTGAGTGAGTTTCACTATTGATGCATGAGAATTTAAGTTACAAATGGAGTTTTATTGTCATGTGTAATAGCGAGAACACGTTTTTCCGCAGAATAAATTTTTTAATCTGCTCCAAAGAGAATGTCTACATTATAAATTGAATTAAAAAAAAAATATATATATATATATATAAAAACAGTGAAAGAGCAGTGCAATTTAAAAGAAAATCTATTCACAATGTGCAAAGAGAGTTGACAGCTCTTTTTCATGTGGATTTTAAAAGACATTTCTTTCACTTTTTTATTTGGCCGGCTTTGCTGTTGAAGTAGCTTAATCACTATCTCAGAGATAAATTGTATCCCTCCTGTGGTAAAAATAATTAAGCAGAGCAGGGGATATAAACCAGAGGGAGGTATATCTCTCCTCTCCCCCTCAGCAGATCGCACCCCGTGTATGTATTTTAATTAACCATACTTGGTTATGCTTCTTGGAGTATTTTCTAGATTTGGACGCTTCAGAAACAATCAAATGAACGCTTCAGTCGGTACCCAAATGACCAAATACACCAGCTTATGGAAAAGTATGCTTTCCGCTTTATATTATTTTACTTATGAGGTATTTTTAATTGCTTGATCATTGAGCAGAGATTGGAATCCAGCTCAGGAATAAGAAAAAAAAAAAAAAGAAGTGCAGTAGATAATTCTCTTGTTAATATATAGGATTTTATGTGTGCTGATAGTTTGAGCTTCATATTTAATACAGTGCAGGTGCAGGAGAGCCTTTCTTTTGTGTATGCTCAGGCCAAGGTAGATGGTAATTATGACAGGCATGGATTGGATTCTGCGTAGCTCCACGCCCGTGAGGAGTGGACATCAAAGCGCACTCACCAAAGCCCTCTGTAATAAAAGAGGAGGAGGAGAACGATATTGATTACCAAGGGTGAACATTAGCAAATCTCTTTCTCTCTCCTTTTTTTCATCTGTCTTCATCCGTCCATCATTTCCCTCCCTCTCTTTCCCTTTTACTGTCTGATTTGCCTCCTTCCGCCTCTACTTATGCGCCCTCCATCCCCCCATGCTCTCGACCCCCCCCCCCCCCTTCTCCCTCTCTAATCATTTATTTATCGCTGATCTCTTTATTCTGTATTCTTTCAGTTTAGGGACGGTCCATGTTGTGACTTAACGGCGCCGTTCTGCACACACAGGTTGTTACCTCATTCCTTTACAGTCTTCCTGAGCACCTCCTCTTCCTCCTCATCAGCGCAGAGATACCTGGGGGCGGGCGGGGTCACACTGGTCCAATCTAACGCTGTATTGATTCCATTAGATAATTAATGACCCAGGCAAGGGCCAGGGAGGAGCAAAGATGGGGTTAGAGTAGAGGGAATGGGGGGGTTTAGGATGATGGGGAGAGGCGAAAGGGGTGGGGGATGTATGTAGGGGTGGCAGACGCCTCGGCCCTTGAGAGTTGGAGAGAACCTTGGGTTGAGAATGATCCAGAGTCGTCAAGGTCAATCGCAGCCGGAGCTTCGATATGGAAGCTGAATGCGGAGTGTGATGGAATATGGAACGCCGAGCGAGCATGGAGGGAGAGAGATCTTCATGTCCAGCAGCTGTCGATTGATCAGCGGCTGAAAAATTGTACATTAAAAAGTCTTTTGACTTCCAAATCCTGAGGTCCAACCAGGGCCGTAATGCATGATAAGTAGTTTTCAGCCCTCCAACCAGAATACCAAACTTCATCTCCCCGAACGCTCCAGACACTCATTTACAACTACTCAACAACATGAAAGGCGAGATAGAAAACTAGCTACATCAAGTATTCTGTTCATGTTATTTCCAGCCATGTTTTCTACATCTTCCATGATATTGAACGATCTCTATTTGATAAAATATTATTCACAGGAATATCTTACATTGCTGTTGTATGTGTACTTCGCTTTTACCTTTAGTGTGAGGTAATTAAAGCAGAGTAGGCGCTGGAGAAAGAGAGGAGCTGTCTAACAAGACTAGGTCAAAAATTGGTATATAGCTGGGCCATGTGTGAAACGCTAGAGGGCTTTTAATTTTAAAAGAGGGGTTTTAATTTGAAAATTCAGTCACGCAGCATTGCACTGACCAGTGGTGCAACTTCATCACTCAGTAACTCGGTGAACCACGTTCGGGTTTGTCGGACCAGCCTCGTTGTAGGCGAACTGAAAAAAAATGTCATCAGTTAAATTCAATTTGTCTTTGCGCTGAAATGACAGCATGAAGTGTTTCATGTTTGACTTAATTCGATAACGACCATGTGAGAAGGCGAGCACCACTGACGTCTCACCAGACGCTGAAGAAAGGTCTCAGTTTACAAGAAACACTCGCAAATACTTCTTCAAGACCTGTTTAAGAAAAATGTTTGTCAAAAGAGGATTGCAGTAATTCTTGTTGTATGTTCATATATAAGTTGCTTCTTGAAAAACTTCTAAATTCTCACTGCATGAAAAATTGCACTGAGTTTCATTCAGAAGATTAAAGATCCTAAATGTCTATTAAAATAAACACTTGTTTCCCATTTTTCTGAGTGCTTATTAGGCAAAACTTAAGAATGATTTCATTTTTTTCAGATTTTTCATACTGCAGTGTTTTTAAAAAAATGTAAAGACAAAAAAAAAAAAAAAAAATCCCCAGAACCGGAGTTATCCTTTGTTTGTGAATTTCGCGTTGCATAGGCTCGGTCCTGCCCGTCACCTTTGCATGACTGCAGTGTGCACGCAGTCTCCAGTGGGCTATGAGAGCGCCTCTGCCTCCACATTCACAGTCTTGGCCAGGCTCTGTATTGGGCCCCAGGGGTTGGGGAGATGAGGCATAAAACAACCATGTCTCTACCTAGGGGAGCTGGTGGCATGGCGCTGGAGCTATTGTCTGTCGGCGTGCTGTTTGACTTAAATGTGTTCATTTGCCTGATGCCCCTGACTCCCTACGGGGAGGGGCGGCTCGGGGAGAGGAGGGGCACGCTAACGAACCTCTGACAGCTGGAGGCCCTAATTAAACGTCCCCGCTGAAAATAAACAGAGCAGGAGCCAAGCGAGCAGCCAGAGAGAGGCGCACAGCAAACAGCGGCTGTGAGCGCTCGCCGCAGTGCCCTCCGCTCTGTTGCTGTTGAGACCGTGCCAAGAGAGCACGACTCTATAGGGTAGGGGTCTCAAACACACACGCACGCACACACACACACACACACACCACAACTATGAATATGTAGCACTGCAGCAACACATTGTGAACACCTGCGGTCACACTTGATACAAGTTGATCTCCGCAGCTGTGGACACCGTATATTTTAGCTCCGTGTTCTCAGAAGGCGCTCTTTCCTTTTCTATATATTTCCCACTGCGCCGCGACGGAATCCGTCCGATCGAGCGGGATTGTGTCACACACTCAGTCTAGATGACACACTGACATTCAGCCTGTCGCGCTTGCTAGCTAGCCCCAGCATTAGCAGTCAAAGTGGCGGGGTCCATTTGGGTGAGTGCATTAATGGGCCGCCCAACCTGCGACAAGGTTATGAGGCTGATTGAATAATTACTGTGGAGGCCCCTGTCCATTACGCCCCTGTGTCTGGCCAGATAGAGAAAAAGAGAGAGAGAGAGAGAGAGAGAGAGAGAGCGATGGAGTGATAGCGTGAGACAGAAAGATGGAAGGAGAGATTAGATAAGCACAGATAGGGTCAATTAAGAGATAAACACACAGGTATGGGTTGGAGACGGGCCGCATGTTCATGTGTGCGTGCTGCGAGAATTTGGAAGCAAATTGTCTCCCGTCCGTGTCTCCTTTTGATCTCACCGTCCTACTGTACGCAGTCTAATTTGGCATGTAGCGCATTTATCCAGGTGAGGTAGGAAGGTGATAAAGGTGAAGTTGTTGAACAGAGGTGCTCTGCCCTCCGCTCGACCCTGTCTTCTTTTCACCGCACTCCCTGAAAAGAGGACTGTCAATGTTACACGCTGGTAGCTGGAGGGTGTAAGATATAGGTTTCCTTTGGCTGAATAAAGACGTAGCCTTAAACCTTAAGCCCGGGACAAAATATTCTGTCGATGTAAATGCCCCGAGAAGAGGTTAAATCTGAGGTTGGAAAGTCAACCAGATTGATCTAATTAGCAACTTTACTGACTTACGTGGTGATCAATTTAAAGTGAAGTCCAAACTCTATCATAAATTTGTGGAAGAGAAAACTTTAATTAGTCATGCACTGAAGTGAATAATTCACAAGCAGTAGCAAGGTTATCCGTATCAAGGTAAATACATCAGGTTTTGGTCCACCTATAATCATCTTATGTACTTCTATAGAGTCTGATTCATGATGAAACTATTTTGTCAGTGTATAACTTTAACACACTTTCTCTGGCCAGTCCATCGCTTCACTGGTAATTAAATTATAACAATATTTATTTTTGTAGCTTCCATGAAAGCTGGATTGATGGATTTCCCTAACTGTCCTGGCAACATGTTAGGTATAGAAAGTGGACATTTTCTTTTTACTATTGCTGTTTAAGTTCAGAATAAAACTGCTAAAGGTAGGCCGATGACCTCTTCCTCCATCTCAACACCCATTCTCTTTTTGTTGAATCGATTATTGACTTTTTTTTTGCCTTTGAAATCAGTCCAGGAAGTTTCCTTGCATGTATTTAATGTTGGCTGTATTAGCTCAGATCCGTGAAATGATATCTGCCAAACCTGCCCGGCCTCCGCTGACCCCCTCTTAGCCAAGGTCAGCGTAGCCATGCTCAAACTGGAGACATAATCCATTTTCTTCTGCCCTGGCAAAGCTTTACTGACACGATTGTGCTGACCCAGCCGGGCCAGAGGAAGAGAGCGTAAGAGAATGAGCGGCAGAGAGAGAGAGCGAGTGAGAGAGAGAGCGACTGAGAGGGCATCTCAGGCCCAAGGGCATGACACTGAGGTGCTCGGGGCCACACCAGCCCTTTAAATGTCAACGCAGCGCAGACGGGAGGGAAACTGGTGAGGAGCGGGGCCTCTGTTCGAGGACAGGGAGAATTATTGGCAACTTCTACAGTTGTAAGGGTGACGGTGGAGGCTGGCAGGAGGCGGCAAAAGATCTGAGCGCAGAGAGCGGGCAGTGAATTTGGTCCAAAGGGATGTTTGGTTTAAACTCCGGTTGTAGACAAGTTTGGAAATTGGCTGGTGGAAGAGGCGAAACCTTTAAAGATCTGTGATTTTTTAGCTTAATTGTGACTTTAATGGAGGGTTCGTTCTCTGTCTTATGTGTATTACCTTGGGAACAGTCCCTGACCTTTATGTGAGCAAGTAAGTTCTTTCTTTCTTTTTCTTTTTCTTTCTTTCTTTCTACATTGAAAAGAGTGGATTAAAAACCAGATGTTTTCTCTGTTAAAATAATGAATTAATTAGCTATAAAAATGCAGATCAAATTATTTAAATATTACCTGGGATTGTGGTTGTGCTCAGCAGCAACTTTCAGTTATAAAAGGAGAGATTTAAATCCCATTTTATGAATTGTACTTGAGTCGAGCATGAGTGAAATTATACACTTGACAAAAGTACTGAGTAACCAATATTTCTACAAAATTAGTCACGTTAAATAATACTTAAACTACTCTGACAGTAAGTGTGAGTGTTTATAAAGACATTCCTCCTGTCACTGCTTGTCAGGAATTCAGTGTTGAGTTGAATCAAGTTCGCAGTCTTGACATTAGTTTTCTCATCAGATAATTTGCAGCCATCTGACAGAGGCAGCCTTCAAAGACAGATCCCAAGTTCTTGACATGAGACACAGTCACTGCACAGTTAAAACATGTGCGTGTTTTCCATGTGCACGTTTGTGTATGTTCTATCCAGCTGCTCTTCTTTCCTCAAGCAATTCTATAAACTTAAGGCCAGAGTACTGAGAGAACATTTTCCAACAACAAATTTCAAGTTAGAAGCGTTTAGTTAGTGACATAAAAGTTTTTTAGGAATACTTTTGCTACTTTGAAGACATTGTGATCACATCGTGTGAATCTAGAAACATGACTGGATTGATATATTTTGTTTCTCTCTTCATTACTTCTCCACTCGCCATATCTTCCAGGTCTGTCCCGTCCTCAGCCAATCAGAGCCTTCGTTAACAGCGGCGTCGGCACGTGATTGGTAGAAGGATGGCAACCATGCCATTTGTCAGTGAGGGGAAATGTGTGAGTGTGGAGTGGGACTTCCTACAAGGACTCCTGGCCAAGCCACCCACCCTGCCCTGGTGAGACACACACACACATACTCACACACACACACACACTGACACTGTAAAAGCCTGCATGCATGCCCATGAATTAATCACTGCAAGGTGAAATCCATGCGTTAACACCCGTTCGCACACTGACAGCCATGAAGAAGAGTTTCATATCAATGGAACACAAAAGGAGACACGAGTGTGTTCTCCTCCGCACGACATATAACCCGTATTGTTGCTCACCTGCCAATCCTGTCAGCGCGGTGAATCCCCTCCCCTTTGTGGGAGATTAAGTAAATTTGGCTGGAATTATTAATGGGCAGTCATTTACAGGCGGATATAAAAACTAAGCAGAATCAATGTGTGCGTATCGATTGTTCTCGGTGGCTGGGGTCGAGGCAGTATAATAATGAGATGTTACAGAGGCTGGCAGCATGAGTCCACACACACTCACAGAAAGGCACACTGATTTCACTTATTAGACTCTAACAGGGATGAATCCAGCAGCTGTGTCGAATGATTAAGATATAAACATGGGTTCTGCACACATGCTTCTTTGTTCTCTTGTTCCGTCACATATGTATGTACACACACACACACACACACACACACACACACACACACACACACACACACACACACACACACACACACACACACCCCTATACATGCACACACACAGTAGGTCTTTCTCAGGATGAAAATCAACAACACAGACACAAGGGAGAACGGCTGATTCTTCTTTCTTGTCCATCTCTCAGTCTCACACACACACACACACACACACACACACACACACACACACACAGACACTTGCTCATGTGCGCAGACAAGCGCGTGCACACACACACAGACACACACAGACACACATACAGGCGTACATGAACACACACACACACTTTATTTCAGCTCGGCACCGACACAAATTGTGAAGTGGCTGTGACAACATAATTCCACCACTCAGGCCCCATTGAGGAGAGTCAATACCCAATCACAGAGACAGGCTACCTGAGCCCCGGCCCCCCTCTGTCACTCTGCCCCTCCCTCCCCTATTGATCCCTCAATCACGGCTTCAGCTCACTAGCCCGGGACCAGATGAGAGAGAGGGAGAGAGGGAGAGAGTGGAGGGGGTGGAGAGAGAGAGAGAGAGAGAGAGAGGGAGGCAGTGCTAGATTGTGTGTATGTGTTCACATATGGATTTTGGAGCAAATGGCATTATTAGAACTCTGCTCTGCCCGATGAAAGAAGTGAGTTTGTCTGTAATTACCAGGGCAATCTGCAAGAGATGGGTCAGAATGGAGATTGTTTCACTTGAATTGCAGCGGCCATTATTACGATATGTATTTATGAAATGAGTTTTGTGGATTGACACTGGGGTCATTTATACAGAGCATGAATCAATCAACAGGTGGTCAGTAAATGGCCATGAAGTGATAGCCTTTATCACTTTTACTCTTCCTATACAGTGCTGATTCATACCGTTTCTCTAACCTTCTGATATTTTCCAAGCTCATTTATCTCTTTCTGCAGTTTATGTGTGTCTTTCCACCTCTGCACCTTCTCCGCCGTTGCCGTTTCCTCTGTTAATGTGCTTTCCCGTGTCCACGTCTCAAGTCTCCAGAACCTGCGGAAGGAGAAGTCCCGCAATGCGGCCCGTTCGCGGCGGGGTAAGGAGAACTTTGAGTTCTTCGAGCTGGCCAAGATGCTGCCGCTGCCCGGAGCCATCACCAGCCAGCTGGACAAGGCCTCGGTCATCCGGCTGACCATCAGCTACCTGCACATGCGCACCTTTGCCAGCCAGGGGGACCCACCCTGGAGCCCTCTGCTGGAGGGGGACAGCAACTGCAGCAAAGGTAAGCAAACTGGAGCTGCATGAGAAGACCAACAATGATTAAATACTGCTGCATTGTTCTTTGTATCTGTTCTTGGTATGTTAATGTACAGTTTGACTTGAATGGAAGTTTACATTTTTAAAATCAAATAGAGTTTAGAGTATTTTTTTTTGTCAAGTAGTCCACATAGAAAGTGATGCAAATTTAGAAATCACATCATTTGCACAAATTAAACCTCTGTACTGTGTTCAGTCAATGGCACATGCACTTTATTTTAGGTTTAGCTTTAAATCTACACCCTGCATGCACAGATGCACCAACTACGACATTCAAATTGTTGAAGTTCATTCGCTAGTCCTCGGTTTATATATATTACAGTCCATTTTATAACCTAGAAGTATTGTATGCATTCTGATTGTAATTTTGGACCAAAGTTTATTTTGTTATTTTAATTTGCCTCTATCACATTGGCATTGAAGTTGATTTTAAAGACCTCTTTTAAGACCCCAGAATTAACCATAATTCTTTCAAAGGAGCTGATTGTTTAATCTGTTCCCAACTTTAACAACAGTATCATGCAAGTGTAATAATTTAGAATAATATTAAATATGATGCTGTTTTGAAGTTTAAATTCATGTTTTGAATCTGATCTACCTGTCATTCAAAAGAGTCGTCTGATCTGGCTGAAACAAATCCTGCCCACAAAGACACCCTTTTCCACAAAAACTCACTTTGGGACCACAGCATTGTGTGTGTGTGTGTGTGTGTGTGTACACATTAAGTCGCACTCTCTCTTTCAGAAGCCTGTAAACAAGCATGTGTGTCTTTCTATTGGCTGGTGTGAGGATGAATGTAATTTGTGTGTAACTGCAAGGGAGAGAAGGGAGGTGGGTGATATGCAAAGAGGGAGGAAACTATTGGTGCAATTTGTAATTACAGAAATTAACTATATAACGAGGACAGTGTAATTATACAGCCTGTCTAATTGCTACTATTACTGGGAGGAAACGATGCAGCTACAGTACAAATTACAAGTGTGTGTTTTGGTGTGGGTGTGTGTGTATGTCTGTGTTCACACCCATTTTTGACTAATTCAACAAAATGTGAGCAAAAAAACAGTCATGTAAATAAGATGTTTCTTCGCGACTACACGTGGCGTGCCGCACCGCTGTGTGTATCGCCTGTTCTGTTTCTGATCGTATGTGACGGATTTCAGAGTAACGGTTCTCTTCAAGTTACAGCTCCCGCACCAAAATAGCAGTTCACTCAGTCAGAACCCTTTAAAATCAACCCCAGTATTTTTTTAAACAAAGGTCATGCCATTCCTAACGTTGAAGATTATCCCCTGAACGAGTCGTATAGCATCTTTTTATTGAGGATGGAGGCTGTGTGTTAATCACAGGAGGGCTGGACTCTGGAGGTAAAATCATGACATTTACCAGACAGGGATTCATGTGATAAAAAGGTGAATGATGGGAGCATTAAAAATAATACAGGTCAGTAGTTTTTAGCATATGAAGGGATAGAAAGTTACACCTTTTTTTCCCCCCAACTTTAATCTGCAGCGTATCTGTATTATTTATTAACAAACTGACACAAAGCTATCAGCTGTGTGTCACTGATCTGTCTGTCATTTTGCCTTGTAATCCATCTACGGTTCATTTTTCAATCGGAAGCATTTTGACCTTCATTTATACCGAAACTGTGTAACCCCCCCCACTCCGAAGGGTCAGTAACAGCAGTTAGGTTCACTGAAAAATTGAATGCGTTGCTCATTTTTTGCCATTTTTACACTAATTGTGTGGCCATCCAGCAGTCAGACTTAACCTTTTTTTGCACGCTAGTTTTGTCCAGTCGCTCTGCAAATATACATGTAAACTGAGGAATAATCAACCAATAATTATTTCCAAATGTACCAAAGTTTTTAGCTGGCTTGTAAGACTTTAGAGTTCTAATGTAGATCTCACACTTTTCGTATAATTGATTGAAAAGTAAGTTATGAAATATACCTTTATCAATAATAAAAAAGACCAACACAGCTGCACTGAAGTTGTAATTTCATGCATCTGCAGCCGTATAGTAACCTTGAGTGGATTCATCATTCAGCAAAGAAATTATTGATTCTAAGTTGTGATAACTACATTTTTCCAAAGCAGTATCCCACAGTTAACTATCCTGCTCAGTGAACTTAAACACCCTGCAGAATACAGACAGCGAGTCCTAATCTGAAGCCACTAGTAGCTTCACATGTTCATTGTTTTGGGTGAATCTGTGAGTTCCCATCAATAGCCGTTCCCTGTGACCGCGATGCACAATCCCAATGTTAGAGTGATAGCCGTATCGGCTGCAGCCTTGGCTGTACTCCACATGTGCTGAATTATTTGGCCTCTGTGTTCAAGGCTTTTCTTAACCTTGACAGAAAATACCTTCCCTTTGGAGAGCGCGAGTGGCCGTGCTGTCCTGTGTATGAATGGGAGTTGCGGCGGAAGGACAGTTGTGAGGCATACTGTTTACACCACAATGAGAAGTGCTTCCCATACAAATGTGAACAATAACTGTAAATATATAGAACCCTGTGGCGCCTACGTGAAGGTCGGGATCTGATATCTTCAGCGGTTTATTGAATGTTTGCAGATTTTTACAAGCCGGTCACACAGTCTCTGCGGGGCCAACACTGAAAATGCAATGCTAATTTAGACATCAGTTTGAACAAGTCTACCCACAATACATTGGCACGGTTTTAAGTGTGATGCATGACTTTAATTCCGTTAGTGGAATGCGGTCAGTGGATAGCTGAAAGGGAGCGGAGGCAGGAGAGGAGGGGAAGGGGACAAATGTACAAGGAATAAAGACAGAGGGAAAGTGGGGAGGAAGGAAGGGAGAGCGTGAGGAGAGCGGAGGGAGCGGGGGTGCCGTTTGCATTCCTCCACATTCCCTCTTGTCCGAGGGTTTTTGGATGGGCGAGGGCCAGCGTGGAGGGAAGGAAGGTGGAGGGTGGAGGAGCGGAGAGGGATGGAGCGAAAGGGGAGGGGCCGGAGTGGCTTTTGTCTGCTTCCCACGTTTCAAAGCCAGTCTTGAAAAATGAATAGACAGAGGAAAATCAATTGCATGACCTTCACAGAGAGAGGGAGAGAGAGATTGAGAGAGCAGGAGAGGGAGGAATGGAGGAGGAGAGAGACAGATTATGGAAGAAAGGAGCGAACGAAAGGAAAGGCTGAAGGCAGGAAAAGTAAAATGACCCGTGATGTACATTGTGTCGGGTGTGTGTGTGTGTGTGTGTGTGTGTTTGTGTGTGCGTGTGTGTTTGTGATTGTGTGCACCTATTTGCACAGCACATTCAAGGACTGTTTTAAGACATTTAAAGCCTCCACAGTGATTTTTTTTTTCTTTTCGTTGCCTTTTTAAATGCCCTGTTAAAAGATAAGTCCGATTTATTCCAACCAGAGCTTCTCCTGAGCTTTGTCTCGCTCGCGATAAGATTGTACTCACCACACTAATTGCTGAGATCTGGGAGCAGCAGGAGCTACAATCGATCAAACAAAGCAGCCTGAATACGTAAAACTGGTAAAACTACAACAGCAGTGTCCTCACTGGACATAAAAACTGTGTGCAGACAGATTCTCCAACCTGTGCAGATCCAGCATGGCTTGAAACAATGACCTGCGCTGGTGTGTTCCATTAACAATTCCCATTCATTCGGGGCTTAAAAACCACTTTTGTGTGTCACATGGCTCCTCTCATGAAAGTTTGAAGTGTTTTTTTTTTTCCTCACTCATTGCACCACTGGCCACACCCTGACAATTACATCCAAGGTGCAGGAAGATCAGCTTGACTTTAAAATATCAATCAACCTCTGGAGAGTTTGACCAATTAGATCATTGTAGTGAATAAATATTGTTTATTAAAAAATGTAAAAGTAACTGTAGCTGCTGTTAATTTCTTTGAACTAAAAAAAAAAGATACATTTGTGAAAGAGTTATAAACTGTGTGAAATGAAACACTGTGAAGTGTCCTGTGATATAATACTGTCACCTGCTGCTTCTTCTCCTCGTAGTGACAGAACTCCAAGGAGATCTCGTCACACCCAGTCTCTTTCTTGATTATCGACCATGGAGCTCTTCAACATGTGTTTAGGGCCTCACTTTAGCATCACACACATTAACACTGATCACGCTCATATATGTTCTACCACCCGTTGTCAGTGAGTGAAGTGGCATGAATTATTTATTCTCAAAACAGCAAATCAGGTGAAATGTTTCTGAGATTTGTTTATTCGCATGTTTATAGTTAATTTACAACATGCTGATTTACAGGTAAAAAGTCACTCATGTCTCCAAATGAATTCTAGAAGAAATAATTGCAGCTGAAAGCCCAGCCAGAACTTTTTTTACCATTTCATATTATGTATTAGTCTGCAAATCAGTTGACTTCAAAGCGTCTGTGTTCGTCAAATAATTTATTCTGCTATAACTTGACTTATACAAGTTTCTCCGAAGGGTAAAAGGAGTTGTAAAAAGACAGAATGACCCTATAAAATCCCAGGGTTTAGTGTTAGGTTGTGTTGTTGAGAGAAAGCGCAGACAAAGACAACAAATTCCTCTCAACCTCTAACAGGTGCAATACGCAGCGAGACAACCCCTCAGTCTTTTACAAGGTACAGTACAATGACAAGTCGCTGCCAGCAACAGGGCCAGCTGAAGTGTTTTACTGTCTCTGCTAGTGAGGTCAAACACACCTCTCTCCTCCCCGCCGCTGCTGACATTGACTCTCATTCTGCCTCCGCTCTCCCTCTCTCTCTCTCTCTCTCTCCCCCGAATCTCCCGCTGCCTCCGTTTCCCTCACCTCCCTTCTCTCCCCGTGTCTGCCTCCCCTCTAATTCACAACGTTTAAAGCAGCCGGGGCTTTTAAGGGAAGTTAATTGCACTCAAATTATGTTCGACCGCAAAAGAAGCGAGGGAGCGATGGAGGGGAGACGGAAAGATAGAGGAGAAATAGAGGGAGAGAGCGAGAGAAGGAGCGAGGGATGGATGTCAGAGTGAGAAGATAATTGTACCAGAGAAGGACGGTGCGATCAGGGTCACTCTCTCTCTCTCACTGTCTGTTGAACAGTCGAAACGTCACATTTGGATGGTAGTAAACAACTTGGCGTGTGATCAGGCTCTTGTTTTGAAAGGGCCGACCTGCGGCGGCTGAGCCAAACTTGGGAGACAAAGACGAATGAGAAGACTGAGAGAGGAGGTGGAGGAGGAAGAAGAAGAGGGGTTTGCTGCGTCTGTTATCTGTTTGGTTCCCATGGTAACGCCCTAACCTGGTTAAAAAGGTTGACACTGTGGGGAGTGGAAGACCGTGTGTGAGGAAG